>NW_027671146.1:0-22000 GCF_964165515.1 Mesoplodon bidens
CACGTGTTGAGGGGCCTGACAGGGATGGGGGATGGGGTCCATTTCTGTTGTCATCTGGATCAGGGGCATCAGCTAGAACAGAAATCTCCACAATGAGAAAGACACCACCTGGAGCTGTGTCCACCATGCGCCTTGCACATGGCAGGAAGCACCAAATCACTCTAGAGAAATTCTTCCTCGTCTCCCTGCTTTTCCATATGGATGGGGGTCAGGAGACAAGAAAAGCTGTGCCAGAAGCAGATCAGTGGAACACCCCTGGATTGCACCCTGCCCCATCCACTTTGCACAGGTCACCTCCACACCACCACAAATCCTGTCTGATTGCTTCTTCACCTGCCAGGCTCTGGGATGATCAAGGACTGAGAGACAGGCAAGGCTTACTACACAATCACAGGCCAGTCCTCACCTCTCCCCTGGAGCAGTCCTTGGGCCATGTGTTTATGTGAAGGTCACCAGACTAGGAGTCACATCCCAAGTTCCCTAGTCTTGGCTTTTACACCTATTGTTAAGTTATCCTTCCTAAAAGTCAAGAGGTGATGATGTGTAAGCTTATTAAATATAGTATTAAGAGATTAACCTTCCCTGATTTGCTTTACTTCTATAAGTTTGACCTTCTGTTTTGACCTAAAGGTGGTTTCTCTAGGTCTGTGATCTTAGAGTTGGAATAGGGTAGAGACCCTGGGGTGGGGCCATGATGAGCTACTGGACCCTTAACTTTTCCTCCCCTTTAGGCCTTTAGATGGTGGTTGTATGTCAGGGGGCTGCTCTTTCAGAACTGTACATTTATGGGAATCTGGTACCACTTTGCCTCCTTCCTTGGATCCAGTGATTTTTCTACACCTACATCCCACCCTAAATTCACAGTGTTTGACCATCAGATAGTTACTACCCACAGTCACACCCCTATTCCATTCATCCAAAACTCCTTCTCTGGGGTTAACATAGAGTGGAAGGTAGGTGACCCATGAACATAGCCATTCATTTATATGGGACTGGACTCAACACAGCCCTCAGCAGCCTCCCTGATACTCCCCCCACCTACACACAGAGAGCTGGAAATGCCATCCTTGCTGTTGCTCTAAAGTCTAGGAAAAACAGAGGTGGGGGAGGGTGATGTTGTACATTTTATTATGCCTAAGCTAAAAGGGGTTCATAGGGCATATCTCAATCCCAGCCTTCATCAGAGAGAGAAGGAACTCTTAAGAGCAGATGTTGTATATTCCCTACCAAGAGATCCAGGGGCAAGATTTCTCCCGTTTCTGAACTCAGAGCCCATACTCTATTCCCCCCAAACTTCCATCCACTTGGCTCTGACACTTCCTGGAGCCTGAATTGGAATGTCCGGCCCTATCGTGTAAACCTATCCACTACAGTTGCATAAAGTTCAAAGTAGCATAGAAGAAGGAGAAAGACTGGTTGAACCAGGTCCTTGGGTGTGGGTTTCATAGGTTTTTCCCATCTCATTGTTAGAGTAATTTTGGTTTGTGTAATGACAGTATCATAAGGTGCAATGAAGGGACACGAGACAAGGAGCAAGCTTGTGATGCTACTGTCCACCTCCCTCCATGCCCCTCCCTTCTAGAAGACAAAGTGCACAGCACAGACAGCAGCCATTACACTATGCTTTTATTAGAAAAATATATATGTATATAAATATATATATATATATATATATATATATATATATATATATGTATTGGGGAACATTAAATATCTTGGATGTGCTAATGAGAAAATCATTTTCTCTACATGGACTGAATTTTTACTTGGAGATATGTTTTCCTACTAAAGGGAAGACTAAAGAAGGATTTTACTGTCGACCAGGCAAGACACCTCCCCAAAGATGACAATGCCTTGGACAGTGTTGATGGCGGGCTGGGGCACCTGGAATCTTTGGCCCATACTGGCAGGTACTAACTGGAAACAAACTCTTCTTGGGGGGCAAGGATGGGAGGCACCTTAGGCCCAGCTGCTCATCGTCGAACCTTACACTTTTCAAACTATGTTGGTGTCTGACTTCCCTTTCCCTGATAGAACAACTCTGGCCCTTGGAGGTGGCTTTATGACCACAGGCTGTATAACCCATCATTCTCCCTTGCTCTGGGTAGGAGGTAAGCCTATGGTAGCAGAAACACCCACATACTGGGACTTGGAATTCCAGTTTGTGTTCATTTAACTTTGTGGCATGAAGTCCATGATGAATTGCTCTTTTTTCTTCTGGGATCTGTCCAACAGCTCTCATGCGTGCCTGACCCTCAGCAGTCTCACTCTTCAAGATTGATCTGCTTTTGACTGATCCGTGACTCTGGGCAGTGGCTGATATGGGCTTTTTTTTTTTTTTTTTTTGCAGAGCATCTCGACCATTGACTTTTTTCTTGGGGAAAATCCACTTTAAAAATAGCCTCATCCTTTTTCTGAAGAGGCTTTCTGTAGGGTTATGTTTCTTCTCTGGCATGAGCTGGAGACATCTGCTCCCAATAGTCTGTTATTCCCCTGACCTGGGCAGGGCGGCTCATACTTCCAGCTTGAGAGGTCCCTAATTCTTTAAACCTTTCTTCATGCTCTCCTGGTTTATGCCTCCTACAGTCCTCTCTTTTGTAAGTAGGGGCAATCATCTTGCTCTGGCTCTTCCATGAGTCTTGGAGTTTTGAAGTTTTGGGCTCCTGCTGCCCTAGGTGGCTCCTTTGGGCTTCCATAAGGCCACTTGGCTCCTGGGAAGCTAACCTGTCTCTGGTGGGGACTCTCTGGGGATGGCACTGAGGCACCTGAGAAGCCAAGTTGTCTGCAGCAAGGAACCTGTGTTTGGGAAAGTCCTGAAGCTGGTTGTCTGACTGTACCTTTACTTTGGAGTTAAACTCACTAGCAACCTCCATGTTAAGGCATGGCTCACCTGGATGTTGGAAAACAGACAGTCTAGGTAGTAGGAAACTTCTACTGGCCCCTGGCACCTCTAAACTCCTCATATGTACATTTGTGGTTTGGGATTTTGTCAACACTTTGGTTTCCAAGATAACACTAGACTGTGGTTGAAGAGCAGGAGACTCCTTGGCCTCCACAGCCTCCCTGGCCTCTTCACCTCTCAAAGATTGGGATCCTAAGTTCACCTCCATCACTGTGACCCTATGGCAGGGGTCTCGTGAGGCCTGACCACCACTCTCCTCTCTTGGCTCATTCCTGACCATTGCTGAACTTGGACCTGGCTCTAGGCTGTCCCTCTTGACCCATTCCACAGTCTCACTCTTCCAGGTTCTGCCCACAAGGCTGAGTGTGAGGGACTGAGAAGGTGGCCTGTCCTCCTGTCCAGTCAGAGAAACCTTTGAGGGTCCATGGTAGTCAGCAGATGGAATCGCTCCCAGGGCACTCTGGATTTCCTTACACACAGCTGAGGGGGCAAGGAGAGTCCTCTTCACGGTAGGAACTGACTCTTCTGTTATCACCTTCTCTCCTGAATGAGCCTGAGGAGGTTTCTCCGGGAACTCAGCACACTTGACTGTTGAGTGGGACCCAGATACACAGGTGGCTGAAGGGGAAGTGGCAAACTGTAGAATGGTGGAGGGTTGGAACTTTTACGACTTAAAGAGATTTATGTGCTTGAGGACCTTGAGGGGTCGGGTCCACCTGTGCTTTACCCAAAACCTTATAATATGTGCTTCCAGCACCTCTCGAGTGTCTGGATCAAGGAAGGAAACCCTACAGGAGGTGTTCATGCAGGGTTCCCAACCCTTCAAGCAGTATCTTCCACAGGCTCCAGCAGGCACTGCTTTGCACGCCTCACCAGGAGGGTCTGGACATGAGAGCTGATGAAAGTTGCCCTTGCCAGGAAGCCTCCCCAGGCAGCTGTAGGAGAGCAGATGGGGCCAGGATGGCTGGACAGGACAGGCAGGGGTGGGCACCTGCAGCCCAATAACCCTCCTCTGCCCCCACACTGACTTCATAATGCCCCTGCTCTCCTTCACCCTAGGGCTTTAGCCACGCCCTCCCATGGCTCCCCCTTCCAGGGCTGGGGTCACCTTAGAGGCTCTGGGAGGAAGGACGACCCAGGAGAGAAGGGGAAAGATTCTTTACCTTTGCAGAAGTGAAACCATTCGTGAGTCCCCTCCAGTTCTTCCAGGCAATCTCTGAGAGCTGGAAATCAGGAGACTGGGTCATGGTGGTGAAGGCAGAGGCCTAAGAGTCTTTCAGGAGGCTGAGTGCAATGGCCCTTTAAGGGAAATCTTTGGAGGATTAGACTCTGGAGCCCAAGTATCAGTGTCCAAGGCCACATGTCCCTGACAGTGATGGTAAGTCTCACTTGAAAAGGGTTTGTCCTTTGCAAAGTGCTTCCACGTTCATTAGGCTCTGTTAATTAGGCTCAGGCTCTGTTTCCTGAGGAATAAGCTCTGCCACTGGCATCCTCAGAGACCGTGAAGCTGGGCCCTCAGGACTAGGAGAGATGGAAGCTAACTCTCAGGTCACGCAGGGCTGAATGGCAAAGGCTTACCTTTCAAAGATCCACTTTTCTTCCTACTCCTGCTCCTCCCCTTCAGCTTTACTTGATGCTGAGAGATAAGAAAAAGTGAGGGGCTAACACCCAACTCTCACTGTCCTCTATCTAGGCAAGCTGTGTTCATGAACAACATGACTTTCTACATTTAACTAAAACTCTGTGGGGTTTTTTCCCCTTTTACTTATTTTTAAAGTGGATAACAATCTTTTCAGTTTTTCTTCTTTGAAGAGTGCAAAGAAGGTTTTTTGTTTGTTTGTTTGTTTGTTTTTGGGCGGGGGGGTATTCGGGCCTTTCACTGTTGTGGCCTCTCCCGTTGCGGAGCACAGGCTCCGGACGCACAGGCCCAGCGGCCATGGCTCACAGGCCCAGCCACTCCGTGGCACATGGGATCATCCTGGACAGGGACACGAACCTGCGTCCCCTGCATTGGCAGGGGGACTCTCAACCACTGCACCACCAGGGAAGCCCAAGAAGGATTTTTTAAGTTTTAATCACCATAGATTTCTTCTGTCACTGTTCCTCTGATCAAGAAACACACACATTCTCAGACCTAAATGCCCACGTGAGCTTTGTCAGATAGGATTCTGCTTCCCAAGGCCAGACCTCTAGTCCAGCCTCTTCTCTCAGGCTCTCAGGGGCTCAGCCCCAACACAGAGGAAGGTCTCACTTGAGACACCCACTGTGGGAAGGTGGCTGGTGAACCAGGGCTCAGGGGTCAGCCTTCCTGCAGAGATTGAACTCTTAGTAATCCAGTCCTTAACCATTAGTCACTGCATTTGGGACTTGCCCTGGAGCCCTCTACCATACCTGAACTCCTGGTCTAAGATCTTAGGCTAGAAATCCTCATGCCCACTCTAACCCCTCTCTGGCCTGGCTTTTCCCTAGAAGGATGATGTTCTATACTTTTCTGAGAGTTCCCATCTCAGGAGTCTCTCTACGTGGTTTAGAAAAGTGGAAATAAGAATAAGAAAAAAAAGAGAGAACCTCTGCTGGGTTTAAGCCAAAGGTTTCTTACCTTCCTGATGTTTCTATGTTTCCTAGGTGGTGCTAAGAATAGATTACTCTGGAAGCAGTGGAGTAACATTAGGAAGAGCCCCAGTCCACACAGGAACCCAAGGATGATATCAATCACCCAGGAAGTTGGGCTGGATCTCAGCCAGATGGCAACAATGTTTTTCAAAGAAAAGGGATTCTCCATCTTTTGAACTGCATTGCTGCCCTCAGGCAACAGAGCACTGGGAGTTCACTTGATGGCAGAACCCCAGGCCTGCATCACAGAGCTGTGGCCTTGTCACAAAGGGCTCCTGAGTGTGGGGGAGGGGCAATAAGAGAAATAGGCTGAATCACTGCCCCTCCTTCCCATCCAGACCCACAGACACCTGCACCCTCCTGGGGCTTCCAGATCCCTCCTTCCAACTACTCTCATCCTGTCAGAGAGACCTTAGCCAATTTTCTCTTCATTCCATCTGGAACCTGGTTCCTTCATCCATTAGAGACCTTTACTTGAGGCCCACCAACTTGATAACTCTTGAACATCTTAAGCTGACCCTGGAAGACTGGCTGTTTCACAGACATTTTTACTCAGGATTTCCTTTGTCCTCAGCTCCAACTTCCCCGCATCATGTTTGTGTCTTGTGTAAACCCAGGGATAGAACTTGAATTTCTTTTACACTTATTTAGTTTTGTGAATTTTGAATAGTGTAGGTTTTGCCTCATTTTCTATCAGAGGGAACTACACACAAAAATTAAAATAATTTATTTTTCAAACTTCATAAGTATGAAAGAATTATAAATAGTTATGTAATAGGGAAGAACAAATCTGCCTCCACATGAGATCTTTTTTACTTTAATCTTTATGCTTTGTTGCCTGAGCTAACTCTGTCCATCCCTGTGATCCAGGCTGGCTCTGCACTTTTTGTAAAACAATGTTGCCTAGAGCCTGAAATATACAGGATAGACTATTTCTAAGGCTCTGACTTTTAAGAGCCCATTCATGGAGATAAAAAGTTGCAGAACAGAGAATAATAATTGTTTTCTTGGAGGTTTACAGGAACACATGACCTGACCAGGAGCTGACCCATCTGGCCAGCCTCTAGAACAAAGGATCCAACACCAAGATATTTGCAACAATTAGTCATGCCCCTCCCTCACCTTGCCTTTAAAAAGGCTTTGCTGAAAGCCTTCAGGGAGTTTGGGGTTTTTCCTGGGCATGAGCCACATGTCTTTTTGCATGGCACTGTGTAAACCTTTCTCTGCTTCAAACTCTGATGTTTCAGTATTTAGCCTCACTGTGCATCAGGCACACAGACTTGCATCTGGTAACAGTTAAACCTTCAAATGATGTTTTTGTAAGTTTGTAGTGTTTATAATTCTGGAGTTAGTAAATCTTTAAAATGCACAAAAACTTTTGGGACACACTGCAAACACACACACACACACGTACTCATTTTCCTTAGCCAATCTAGTACTTTCAACTCCAATAATCCATACTTTTCTACTTAAAAAAATCTTTCATATGTTGTCTCAACCCAACTTCTTAGTTTGCAATGATAAGACAGTCCCCACTCTCCAGATAAATTTTGAAATATGTGGTCTTAATCCATTAGGGCTGCTATAACAATATACCATAGACTGGGTAGATTAAAAACAACAGACATTTATTATCACAGTTCTGGAGGCTGGGAAGCCCAAGATCAAGTCACCAGTATGGCCACCTCGTAGTGAGAGCTCTCTTCCTGGTTCACAGCTGGAGCCTTCTCTCTGTATCCTCATATGATGGGAGGAGGCTAGAGATATCTCTGGAGTCTCTTTTATAAGGCACTAATCCCATTCATGAAAGCTCATAAGCACTTTTGCACGGCCCGCCTCCTATCTTTAAGAGGTAGGATTTCAACATGTAAATTTTGAGAGAACATTAACATTCAGACATGTGCACTCATTCTATACAAGGAAGCTAGGAATGGGTTAGGGTGAGCCAAGGTCCTGACCCTAAAGGGCTGTAGGGTGAAGAGTAGGACTAGGGGTCAACCCTTGGGGCTGAGCCAGGTCTTGAGCAGCCTCTTCAGATATTCCTAGTGTGTTATGTATGTATTCTCTTTTCTGAGTGTGCCTTGACTTTCCTGCCCCATCCTCCCAGGCCCCTGAAGCTTCAAGTCCAGCCTGAACCATATAGAAAGGGAGCTTTGAGTCTTACACAAAATTCCCTTATGACATCCCTTAGCAGTAACACAAGATTCACTGAAGGATTCACATGGTAAATATGTCTTAATGCCCCATGAGGGCTTTAAAATAATGTGTATTCTCTGCTTGTTGGTCACAATTTTATACAGTTTTAGTGGGAACATGGGCATGTGATGTTACTTGGCTATATTGCCATGAATGTGCACTTTCACAAACGTATTTCCTACATCTACTATTTTTCCTACAGTCTTTCCCTCCCATATGATATTCTCACCTTAATTCAACCTTTTATCAAAATTTAGACTTAGGTCTGTCACCATGTGGACATGCTTTGTAACAAAATAGCTTCAACCGAGGAGGTCAGTGGAAGGCCTGGACCAGCTATCTTGGTTCCATGATAGTAAGCAAAGGATCGCAAACTACCATGTTAAGCTTAAGCACAAAGCAAAGTTTATTTAAGCATAGGTACACTCTCAGAGAGGGAGAGAGAGAAGGAGAGAGAAAGAGCAGGCTGTTTCTGAGAACAGGCTATTTCAGCAAAGTGAAGCAAGCCCAAAGCAAAGTATATCGAAGCAAAGGTACACTCTCGGGATGGCGGGGGGGTGGATGGGTGTACTGTTTCTGCAAATTGAAAGCAGCATTCCTATAAAGGCTTACGATCACTTTTTTTTTTTAAAAGATGTTGGGGGTAGGAGTTTTTATTAATTAATTAATTTATTTTTGCTGTGTTGCGTCTTCATTTCTGTGTGAGGGCTTTCTCTAGTTGTGGCAAGCGGGGGCCGCTCTTCATCGCGGTGCGTGGGCCTCTCACTATCACGGCCTCTTGTTGTGGAGCACAGGCTCCAGACGCGCAGGATCAGTAGTCGTGGCTCACGGGCCTAGTTGCTCCGCGGCATGTGGGATCCTCCCAGACCAGGGCTCGAACCCGTGTCCCCTGCATTAGCAGGCAGATTCTCAACCACTGTGCCACCAGGGAAGCCCCTTACGAGCGCTTTTAAGGAGCATTTTGCAGAGAGGCGGGGGTGAGTGACAAGGATCATTATTTGATTGACAGTCCTGAGCTATGTAACAAGTTTTCTGCTGCGCATGCTCTCATCCTTGAATCCCCAAGAAATGCCTACTGGGTGGGGGGAGGGGCAAAACCACATGTAATTTATTGTAATTATGGTACAATGAGTTTGGATTTACTATAGGTTATACGCCTGTCTGGTCTGGGCATGCACAGCCTGGAGAAGTCCCCTTGTGTTACTGTGCCTCTCTTTATCAGGATAAGCTGCCCACCACCAGACCATAGTTTCTCCCGTTCTGGGTGGGGTCAAGGGAGAGTCCCCAGACGGCTGCGTGTGACTCAATTTCTTCTTCTTGTCTTTCTCACCACTGTCACCTCCTTGCTGCTAATGTCTGACTAACTACCTAACAGGTCTTCTTTGCATTCATATTTGCTCTCTAAATTTTCTCTATTACTTTATTTTCGATATGTTTTGTTTGATGGGGTTTTTTAATGAAATTTAAAAATCTTATGATAACATTTACCTTGATTTCTTTAATTATTGTTCTACTGTTATTGATTTCTGCCATCTTATTTTATGCTTTATTTTCTACATTTTCTTTATTGTTTCTTTTTTTCCCTTCTTTGGCATCTTCCATTTTACAGGTCAAGGGTACTTATGTTTGTTTGACATTTGGGGATTTTTAATATTGTAATGGTTTTATGCCTTGAATTATGTTAATTTTCTCCTCAATTTCTTACCCGTGGATGAAAAAATGTTCCCTGCCATATCAGTAGACAAAGGATGTTGCAGTCATCAAGTCAGATGTCAAAGCAGGAACCCTCAACTGTGCACCTTGAGGGGATTCGGGATGGAGAAAAACAGGGTACTGATTCTAGAGTTAAGGTGCATATCAAAGGAATGATTTCACGGAGCCCAGATTCTTTCATCTTCTCATACATAGAAAAGTGCTAAAGTCCTTAACTTGAGATGTCTAGTTTTCTTTAATTAATAGTAATCTTTTGATGTTCTGACTACCTGGTTTTGGTTGACTCCTCCCTTAGGTCTTCTGAGCAGTTCCTCAGAGTGACCTGACAGGCTGTGTTCTGGGCTTAAGTCCTCAGAAAATCTGCCAAATAAAACATAATTCTCCTTTTGGGTTGTGCATAGTTTTCAGTCAGCAGTCTTGGCAACCAATGAAGGGGCCCAGAGCAGACTTTTCTTCTTTGCCTGAACTCTATGAGGATCCAGAGTCCTGGCACCAGCAGAGGCTTCTTGGGCCTGTCCGCTTTCTCAGAGAGTCCAGGCGAATTTGGGTGAGTATCTCCTGGTTCTTGGATCTCCAGTTTTGGTTGATGATCCTAAGTTTTATTCAGTGGTGTTCAACTCTTCTCTTGAGTAGTAGGTTATCCTTGAAACTTGGTTTCAAGAAAAAGTACTTGGGTCATCCTCAGTGAAAGACACTGGGAAGATTTTTACTCAGTTTAAACACTGAGAGCTTATCCTCAGTAGAAAAACACTGGGAAGACTTTTGCTCAAGTGGGTTAGCCTCACTTAAAAGACACTGGGAAGATCTTGCTCAGTGTAGACACTGTGTGGTTTATCCTCAGCTGAAAGACTGGGGAGACTTTGCTCAGGTGAAAGACACTGAGTAAAAGTTGGACTGGGTAATTAGGTGGAAGACTAACCTGTCTTCCTTGAATTGGCTACTTTAATAGAGTTTGTCAAAATAAAAGTGATCTTCACAAATTGAACTCAGAATGGGGAATTTAGCTTTCAATACAAAAGAAAAAGGAACAACAGATTTCCAGCCTCCAACGGATATCCTGGCCATGTTTATGTCCATACAAAATTTACATTTACAAGTGCTTACTTACTTGGGACTTAAAGAAAATCTTGCCCTAAAAATGACTAAGATAGGACTCTTTTATTGCATATGCAGTTAAGTTAGAAAAAGCTGGCTCGATAAAACATCTTTTCAGAACTCTGACTTCAAAAGAACAAAAGGCTTTCTAGGGGAAACTTGCATTTCTCTTCCTGTGTCTTTGAAATGTAAGTGTTCTGATATTCTTCTGTGTGTGTGTGTGTGTGTGTGTGAGAACTTGGTCACTACCATCCAAAAGTACTTATATGGTGTACATTTGGCAGCCAGTCAAATAGACTGGGATTCTGAGCAGTCTTTTGTCTGACTGTACAACTCTCAGGGGCTTTTTGCCATCTTAACCTTCATTGTGTCAGCCTGTACAACAAAGACCATTACTTTCTTAAACTACTTTTGGGAGTAAACTTTCTGCATCTTATTTAGACAGCATCCTTTACACTCTTTTGTGGGGAAGCCTCTTGTGTCTTATTGGTTTGAGTCACTATTAAGGTATACCTCATTTATGGCCAGATTATGGATCCTTCAAATTGGAGAAACTTCTAAATTGGTAAATTTTTAGAGAGCTCTCATTATAAACAGCTGTTTCATTGGCTCCTATGGGGGGGTGGAAATGCTGGAAATTAGTCATATAATGGTTAACCTAAAAACTCCTTTAGTTTCAAACAAACCCATAAAATTGGTTTGGGAAACCTTATTTGTGGTCTCTGCTTCTCCTAAATGGGTCTTACAGATGCTAATAAAAACATTAGAATAATTATTGTTAATTAGGTTAAGTAACAGGGAAAAAAACTGAAGGAAAAGCCTAAAAACTTTTTCCCAACAAGGTGGAAATTTTAAAGGGACTTCTCCTAAATGAATAAGAAATCTTTAGATGGTTATTTTAAAGTGGGATAAAAAAAACAGATATTAATGAGATAAATCAAAGATTGGATACAATACTACCTAAGATTGGATGGGCCAAAGGGATCTCCTACTTGTCATCAACATTAAAGGGCCAGACCCAAACAAGTCTGCCCTATTTACCCCAGTTTAAAGTACGTATATTTTATTACATGTAAATTTTATACACGTAAAATTACACTGAGATACCTGACCAACAATTACTTGGGGCAAAAGTTAGACCAATTAATCAAGTTAAAAGATTGACAAAAGTGCCTGAGTCCCTTGGTTCAACCACTCTCTGGGGACCCCAGAGTCTTTTTAAAATTGGTATGTTTAAATGGGCATTGTGTAAGATAATTACCTCTCTTTTGCCTAATTATATTGTGTGGGATAGACATGTTTCACTGGGGAATTCTTCCCCTGCCTGATATTATAAGACGGCATATGAAGGAAATATTAATTAAACATACTAAAGGAAACCAGTGGGACTACCTGAGCCTATACAATATAAAGTAAAAACTGACAGCTAATATTTAAGGGATAATAAAAATAAATAATGGAGACTTTACTCTGGGTCTAACCTGTGCACTCAGAAAGAGGGTCTTTGTTGAATGCCTTATGCAAGTTTTGAAGGTATGATCAATTAAACCATAAAGTTCTGGACTATAGAATTCTGAAATTTCAGTCTAGTTGGAAATCTTCTCACTGATACAGAAAAGCAAGTTAAAGAAAACGTAGTTGGGCAAATCAATCTTTTAATATTATTTAGGTGACAGGCCAGTTCTTTGGGGAATTAAAAGCAACTGTCTTTGTCTTGCAAATCGGTACAAATCAGAAATGTAAATACAGACCACAATGACCTGAGACTGAGCCTAATTAGCTAAATTAGGTAGAACCTGAAACCAAGGTTAAAAAAGGGGAAAAAGTGGCCTTTTAAAACTCAGACTGCTGATTAGTCAGTCAAGAAGACGGAGGAGTAGGAAGATGTGGAGTTCATATCTCCCCACAAATGCATCAAGAATACATCTACAAATGGAACAATTCTCCCAGAGCACCTGATAAACACTAGCAGAGGACCTCAGGCACCTGAAAGGACAAGAAAGATCCCCACGTAAGCAGGTAGGACGAAAGAAAGAAGAAGGGAAAAGGAAGAGCAGATGAAGTGGGACGTGACCTGTGACCCTGGGCGGGGGAGCGGAGCTGAAGGTGAGAAGAGGTTCCCGCATCTGGGGAAGCAGCGGGGAGAGAAGCTGGGGCAGAAGGAGAAATTTGGTGGCTCAGAGAACAGTGCAGCAACCAGTCTGTGGCAGGTAGGAGAGAGTGAGGCCTACACAAGTGGTCTGGCCACAGCTCTGCATGCCCCAGCCACTGGGGACCACTGGTGCACACGGGGACTGAGTGTTGGAATGTGGGGTTTGAAGAGCAGACCCAGGAAGGGGAATGATGTTGGCTGTGAGGAGACAGCTCAAGGGGATAGGAGTGAGGAGCTCCACAACAAGGAATGCTCCTGGAGGAAGCCCAGACCAGCAGAGAAGCAAAGTGCCACTGCTGCGTGATGCACAAAGGCCGGGGCCCCCCATTGCAGCCTCTCTCCTCACGCACTGGCCCCTGCCTCCACAGGCACTAGGAAGGGCTCCTGCTAGAGTGGCTCACAGGCCCCCAGCCATCATCACCTCAGCACTCTCCTGCTTGGGTGGCCCATTTGCCCAGCTTGCCTCCTTGACTCCCTCCTGCCTGACAGGCTCGTATGTCCCATAGCCACCCAGCACCCTCTCACCTGGGCAGCCTGCCTGCCCTGATTGCCGCTTCTACATCCTCCTGCCTGACAAGCTCGTGTGCTCCAGCAGCCTTGGGAGCAGACGCCAGTGGGTGGCCCACATGCAGAGAGGGGGCTGAAACCACAGCTGAGTTCCAGGGGACATGCAACTAAGGAAGAAGAGCTGAAATCTCTCCTCATGGCTGTGCAAATCATGGCATTACACTTCCTCTGATGGCTTCCTAAATTCAGCACCTGGGAACATCCCAATGGACAAGTGCTCCTGCAGCTGAGACAGGTCTGGCTTTAGCAGCTGTGGGTTTTGTGGGCACATATACGCTGGGGTTTGGCCAGGCCAGAGTCTGAGCTGCCTCCGTATCTCACATAGTGGGTCCAGGTACATAATTACTGCAGTCCTGGGACCTGACCTCAGTGGATCTGGGCCAGTGGCCTGGTGAAAATGATGCCTGAGTCACCAGGGCCAATTGCCGCCATAACCATGGTTAAGGTGGGACTGAGAGCAGTACCAACAGCAGTGTACTTTGTAAGCCTACACAATGGGCGGAAAGGAGACAAAACAGAGCATACCCACAGGTGAACACCTCCAGAGGAGGAATACTCAATGGCTTCTATCCCAGTGGGGGTGCTCCAGTCCTCCCGACCTCACACCGCAGATCAGAAACACAGCTAAGAAACAGACCTGAGGGCCTCTGCTCCAACGACTAGGGATCAGAACCCAACCCTGACAAGGCAGTGACAGCCACAGAGGAAAGGGAAATTTCTGCTGAATAAAAATCAAAATTAAGAAAATCAACAAGGAAGATCAAACTTGGAAAATGTTTGCAATATCAATATCTGGCAAAGAACTTAGATACAGATTAAAGAATTTTTACAATTCAAAAATAAAAAGACAATCCAATGGGAGAAAATGGCAAAAATATATTTATGGATATGTTATATATATAAATGTAAAGTATATGTATCCATGAATATATGCCTATTGGCTATTTGCATGTCTTCCTTTTATTTTTAAGTGCCTAATTACATTTTATATATATATATATATACACACTATTACATATAAAATAGATAACTAATAAGAACCTACTGTATAGCACAGGGAAATCTATTCAGTACTCTGTAATGACCTATATGGGAATAGAAACTAAAAAAGAGTGGATATATGTATATGTATAACAGACTCACTTTGCTGTACAGCAGAAACTAACACAACATTGTAAATCAACTATACTCCAAAAAAATTAATTAAAATATTTACATATATTGTATACAACATATATATTAAGTATATATAATTTATATATATTTAGAGATTGCTCCATCAAAGACGTACAAATTATAATTATGATGAGATACCACTACATACCACTATAATGTCTAAAATTTAAAAAACTGTTAATATCAAGTTTTGGTGTGGACCTAGAGAAACATGAATACATTGTTAATGGGCTTGTAGCATGAAAGCTTTAAAGTTAAATATACATTTACATATGACCAAGCAATTACCTAATAGTTCATACTTATCCAAGAGATATGAAGTCTTAGGTCACACAAATTTGTTCACAAAAATGTGTAACACCATTATTCATAATAGGTAAAACTGGATATGACCAAAATATCCAAGATTTTTTTTAAACATCTTTATTGGAGTATAATTGCTTTACAGTGGTGTGTTAGTTTCTGCTTTATAACAAAGTGAATCAGTTATACATATACATATGTTCCCATATCTCATCCCTCTTGTGTCTCCCTCCCTCCCACCCTCCCCATCCCACCCCTCTAGGTGGTCACAAAGCACCGAGCTGATTTTCCTGTGCTATGCGGCTGCTTCCCACTAGCTATCTATTTAATGTTTGGTAGTGTATATATGTCCATGTCACTCTCTCACTTTGTCACAGCTTACCCTTCCCCCTCCCCATATCCTCAAGTCCATTCTCTAGTAGGTCTGTGTCTTTATTCCCGTGTTACCCCTAGGTTGTTCATGACCTTTTTTTTTTCTTAGATTCCATATATATGTGTTAGCATACGGTATTTGTTTTTCTCTTTCTGACTTACTTCACTCTGTATGACAGACTCTAGGTCCATCCACCTCATTACAAATACATCAATTTTGTTTCTTTTTATGGCTGAGTAATATTCCATTGTATATATGTGCCACATCTTCTTTATCCATTCATCCGATGATGGACACTTAGGTTGCTTCCATGTCCTGGCTATTGTAAATAGAGCTGCAGTGAACATTTTGGTACATGAGTCTTTTTGAAGTATGGTTTTCTCAGGGTATAGGCCCAGTACTGGGATTGCGGGGTCGTATGGTAGTTCTATTTTTCGTTTTTCAAGGAACCTCCATACAGTTCTCCATGGTGGCTGTATCAATTTACATCCCCTCCAACAGTGCAATAGGGTTCCCTTTTCTCCACACCCTCTCCAGCATTTATATGGTACTGGCACAAAAACAGAAATATAGATCAATGGAACAGGATAGAAAGCCCAGAGATAACCCCACACACATATGGTCACCTTATCTTTGATAAAGGAGGCAAGAATATACAGTGGAGAAAAGACAGCCTCTTCAATAAGTGGTGCTGGGAAAACTGGACAGGTACATGTAAAAGTATGAAATTAGAACACTCCCTGACACCATACACAAAAATAAACTCAAAATGGATTAAAGTCCTAAATGTAAAGCCAGACACTATCAAACTCCTAGAGGAAAACCTATGCAGAACACTCTATGACAAAAATCACAGCAAGATCCTTTTGGACCCACCTCCTAGAGAAATAAAAACAAAAATAAACAAATGGGACCTAATGAAACTTAAAAGCTTTTGCACAGCAAAGGAAACCATAAACAAGACGAAAAGACAACCCTCAGAATGGGAGAAAATATTTGCAAATGAAGCAACTGACAAAGGATTTATCTCCCAAATTTAGAAGCAGCTCATGCAGCTCAATATCAAAGAAACAAACAACCCAATCTAAAAATGGGCAAAAGACCTAAATAGACATTTCTCCAAAGAAGATATACAGATTGCCAGCAAACACATGAAAGGATGCTCAACATCACGAATCATTAGAGAAATGCAAATCAAAACTACATTGAGGTATCACCTCACACCAGTCAGAATGGCCATCATCAGAAAATCTCCAACAAGATTTATATGGGTGAACCAGTTGTGGTATATCCATACAATGTCATATCATACAGCAGTAGAAGGATAGAATTATGAGGAATGCAACAAGGATGAATCTCAGAAACACTATGCTGAGAGAAAAGCTAGACACACAAGGGTATGTACTTTATGTTTCTGTTTATATGACTTTCTAGAAAAGGAAAAATGAATCTATGGCGACAGAAAACATATCAGCAGTTGCCTGTATCAAATATGGAGTAGAGAGTGACTGCAAAGAGGAAAGGGAAAACTGCAAAGGGGGGTAATAGGAAAATTGTCTACCTTGATGGAAACAGAGTTACAAAATATTTACATTTGTCAAAATTCATTAAAGTGGACATTCAAGTTAGTATATTTTTTATATTATACCACAATATATTTCTTTTAATAAAATAATTATGAAGAGTAGGTAAGTGGGCAAAGGACCTGAACGCCAGCTTTAGCTATGTTAGAGCTGTAAAATCAAAAAAAGATCAAGTTGCCCCTAATTTAAAAACCAAGAAAATGCATAGAAGTTGAGGAATAGAGATTTTAACTTATTTTAAGAGTGAGTTTTCTAACAATTCGAGCTTCCTAAAAATGAAATAAACTTATTTTGATTTGGCAATTTCTTTCTCAGTGAGGACATTCAAGTACAAGATGACGATCATTTTTCAGGTATGTTGTAGAAGTGCCTTAGAGATTGAAATTTGCATTAACCAATATTTAAGATGATTCAATAACATCAGAAAATATGCTATATTTATATATGCTCTTTTATGGTAGAGTTCTGTCTATAATGTTTTCTAAAATATCCTTTGAATTAATATTTCAATAGTAGTCTCCAGTGCTGCAAATGTAGGCCAGAAAGTTAGATCTGTGCACAGTCTATTTTTTAAGAAGCTTGTAATCTGGAAGAGAAGATAGACAAAAATGTTGTAGCAAAATGCAGTAAGTTTCATAATAGAGATATCCTCATGCTCTTATATGACATGGAAGCAGTGTCACATTCTTAATATGTCATCTTTTTCTGAAATACTTCAGTATTAATTTCTAACAATGATAATAATTAATTAAGGCATGAATTATTTATGGAGAGATACTAGTTATTCCTAAAATATTTGGAGATTGTTTTAACATGAAGGTATTTCTTAGAATACCTCCAGTAAAGTTCCAAAACGTGTCTTTCAAAGCCTAAATGTGTTTGTACAATCCTGATCACCTCAAGGAAAAATGTGAATGTTGCTGATTATCCACCATTTAAAGTTTTCTAGGCTTTGGCATTTTTCTGTAAGTATAAATAATTGACTATGAACTATGCAGAGAATTGTTTTACCTGAATTTCTTTGAGATCCATCAAATGTGGCCATTAAAATGAGCCAATCTCCTCCATTACAACTACTCACTGTGCAGGCTTCTAGTCAAGCATTGGTGGAGATAGCGCAGCTCGATTTAAATGTAAAATTCAAGGTAATGTAACTAAACAAGTTAGTCCTATCCTTTTCCCCTTACTTTCCCTTAGAGAGTTTCTGAAGTTAGGGATTTGTAAAATGAAAATATTAAACCAAATTTAATAGCAAAATGTCATTGATATCATTAGTGAAACCAAGCCCAGTTTCCATTTACCCCAAAGTATAAATTGCCTATCTGAGAAGCAGTTCAAATTTAAGTCATGTCAGATTGGTGGTCTTTCTGAGTTTCAGTTTGGAACTCTTATTTGAAGTCATTGTTTCATTCAAGAGCATCTCAATATCAATAGCAGGTTTTCTACTTCAGCAAAAGCCTTGATGTACATCAGTGCCATTGGGTCCAGAGGATAGCCTCTTTGTACGTTTTTTTCTCCCAGTCTCACTGCAATGTTAAAGTCACTGATATCACAGAGCACATTTCTAATCCTAACTATATGCCCTAATTTTGGCAGAAATCCACTCCTCCACTTTTATGCAATGTACTAACAACCAGAAATTTAATTGTATTTGTTGAGACTGTAATATCAACGTGAAGCATTCCTTTTTTGAAGCTCAAATTCTTAAGACTTGCTTTCCCCTTTGCAAGAAATACTTACTCCTTTACTCCCTTGTCCCCTTAGGCTACCTACGTCATACTTCAGTTAAGAAGACATTTCACAAGGGATGCCTTTCCTCATCCTTCCAGGTGAGAAAGGTTCCCTGTCCCATGGCTCATAGTACCCTGTCTATATTTACTACAATTAGTAATTATTCTTTAGACTGCAGGCTCTAAGAAATATGGACAATGCTTGCTTTTCCACACCTTGTATTACCAGCACCTAATGCAGTGCCTGGGACATAGTAGAAGTTCTATAAATATGTAATGATTGCTGAATGAATGAATGAATGAATGTGTTAGTAACAAGATAAATGCATAAATCGTATTTGTAAAGCACAATACAAAGTAATTTCATTAATATTCACCCACTTATTTGTACCTTAATACCCTTCTCTTCATTTATATATCTTAGAATTACTTTTAATTTTATCAGCAGGGATACAGGATTTAATGATGAAATTTTGATGAAATGTATTAGAAATATTTGTGAGTGAGTAAGCACTATGCCATGGTGAGAGAGAGAAAAAAAATAAAAGCTATTGCTATATTCTTGACTCAAGTCATACTCAATATTATTTGTTACATATTATATTACACACACAAATGCATTCTCACTGGCATGGTATCACCTACATTATTATAATTTCCATTTCCTTCCCAATCCCTTTAAAGCCCATATCTGACCCTTAGACTTATTAAATTGCATTGTTTTAAACCACTTCTCCAATTTGTCAAGGTCATATTACGGTCATGTTGAATTTTGATCTTGACAAAGTATTAATCAGTCTTATCAACTAAAGAGAACTGTAAATGACTAAATCCACAAGCTTTTCTATCATCCTAGACTTGATGAAAATATTAAATAGCCTCTGGCCCAGGATTGACCTCTACATATAAAATTTCTGTCCACTTTGGTTGAGGAGGAACTATAAATGAGTTTCATTGTTCTACCTACTTTGTTTCCAATAAATAGGTCTCTGGTGCTGATCTATTTTTATAAATTTGTGAATGAATTCCATTTGTAATATTTTTATAATATTAATATTTAATGTCTGATTTCAAGTCGTGGATGAAAAAATGCTAACATCAATGAAAACTACTACTTGCCCAAATAGATTAATAATAGTAAGAACAGTTAAAGTAGATTTTAAATCTACTGTCATCTTTATTTACTTTCCTGAATTGTTCCCACTGTGCCACTTCCTTACTTTCTGAATATGACAGGTTCATGCATGACGTCCTCCTCTAGATGCTGTGCCATTAAGAAATCTCACTGATTATAATAGGTGATCATCTATGATGGATAATAAATATGCTTGTGCATTTTCAATCACAAATCCATGTCTTGCACACTGAAATGATTTTACTTGTTGCTTGATCACGGGGACTTCTTCCCCTGAATAAATAAGACTTGACTTTGCCTCTTTATGCAGTCATCTGTTCACAGTTCTGCCTCTCTCCAGTAGACTGTGTCTCCTTAAAGACAAATGAATATTCATTCATCTTTGATCCCCTTTGCTTAGCATGCATAGTAATTGTTCAACAAATATTTGTTTAATAAGTTAAACACCAGTATGCCGTGAAGTAGGAAAATCTGGAGATGTGAGTGGTCAAGATGGGGGGTGTGATTAAAGGACCCCTCTGAATTCTAAGAACAACATACTTAGGAGGGAATGCATGAATAATCAACGGGGCTGACTACTTGACAACTAGTATGTATTCAACTTTCAAATTCTATATTATAAGCATCCCTGAGTGTAATTTGAAATGGATAGACAGGAATTTTTATTTTATTTTTTCTAATGAGGAAGCAGTGTAGGTCTCTATTCTCATGGCCTCTGTTGCTTCCTATGAATATTTCTCCAATATCTTGACATAATCATTTTCAGGAAGCCAAGAGAGTCCAAAAGAAAATGACAAACAACAGAAATTGCTTTCATTTTCTAGTGTTTGGAAAAACATAAAAATAGGTTTAAGTTTTTCAAACATACTTAGATTTCATGAGATTTTACTTGGTTTATAATCAATATGATAAGATGCATATATATGTATATAAAATCATCATTCATTTTAAATTGGAAATAATGTGTATCCCCATGGCTGATTTGCAAACTGTCAATAATAAGAACCAAGCTTATGTCCTCCTAAGTCTTTTGTAGCCCCATTTTAACACATTTTCTGAAAGTTATTTCACTTCAACCACTCTAGATACTTTCTAAAAAAACAATAGATGACTTTTTAAAATTTTCCTTTCAAAATGAAAATATTAAAATATGCTACAAATTGGTGCAATAATGGAAGCTACAACTTACCACGTAAGTTTGTTTGTAATTGAGCAAAATATGTTCCAATAATTTTTGCATTGTATTTGCCTTTCTCTCTGTAATTACTAACCCTTTTTCTTTCACTATGGAATGTGAATTTTGATTTCTCATCTTCAAATTTGCCTTTAAATACATTTCTACCCTTATTTTTCTTCCATCTGGAAGCTAAGTTTTCAAGAGAAAATTTGTTGCCACAAATATTGAATGTCTTCATGTTAGGAATAATTCTAATGCAACTACTTTGTATTTGGAAATGTGCCACTGTGTTTAGGAAGGCTAAACACATACTTTTGGGTAAGTTCAAAAAAGATTACTCCAATGATTCAACCAAATGTATTTCAAGCATATTGATAAGAAATTTCAAACTAATTGTGTGTGATAGCCATCAATTAAAGACGTAAAATGAATGCCTGCTATTTTAAAACATAAAGCCAAGGAAAAGCTGTGCATAACTAGCATGTTCTATAAAGATAATTGGCTCACTAACTAAATTCTAACAGCCCATTCACATTTCTAGATTTTAATTGAAGAATGGATGGAAATAGTAAGGTGAGCTCATTGCCAATACACATAAGCATGTGACAATTTTAATTTCTTCAGAGATGCCCATATTGTATGAAATCTTATTAATATTGTGATGGAATACAGTGAATCATGCTGTGAAAGAAGCACATATTTGTTGTACATGTGTTCACACACACACACACAAACACACAGATACACACACATTTCTCTTCTCTCCTCTCTATTCTCATTTCAGTCCCATTTTTCCTCTTCTTAGATAACTGGTATCATGAATTGAATATAAATACTTTGAATCCATGCTTGAACTTTTTACTATATGCAAATGAACCCATGAAAAACACATGATTGCTTTGAGTTTTAAAAATTTATATACATGTCATCATGCCAAATATGTAATCTTAAAAATCATTTATCATGTATATAATTAATTATTTCGAGTGAAGTATTGCATTGCATCTTAAAAATAGTTTATATATGTCTTTTGTAAGCAGCATAAACTGGAATTTTTAAATTTATTTTTATTGTCTCTGTGATCAAATGTATTGTGATTATTGATCTATTTCTCCTTTATTTTTCCATGTTTTATCCCTCCCGGTACTGACTTCGTTTAAACACATTTTTCATTCTCTTTTTATGGTCTACCTTTTTATGAATCATATATGAAGTCTTCATTTTTAGTGTTTTCTGAAAAATTTGACATATATGTCTAACTTGAAAAAGTCTAAAACTATCTCAT